>NC_068439.1:52842164-52847164 GCF_023373465.1 Oncorhynchus keta | reverse complement strand
TCTCTCTCTCTCTTCTCTCTCTCTCTCTCTCTCTCTCTCTCTCTCTCTCTCTCTCTCTCTCTCTCTCTCTCTCTCTCTCTCTCTCATTCCACCCTCCTCTCTGTCTCTCTCCTTCCCTCCGGTCATTCATCCGTCATCCAACCCCTCTCTCTCTCTCTCTGTCTCATGTATTACTTCACAGAGTAGGGCTGTAGCAGACAAACAGTAGACCCTGTTTGAGGTTGCTCTAATGGCGCAAGACTCTTAAATAGCTAGCATCGTCTTTCCAGTGTGTGCGGGAACGTGAGTGAGTGCAAGCATGCATGCACATGTGTGGGTGGTGTGGGCGACAGTGATTCTCATTACTACACCCAGACACAGCCGCCCCCCTCCACGGCTTTACCTCTTCCTCCACAGCTTTCACACTATAGGCTGCCTGGTTTCAAATGAATCACATTACAGTGCCTTCGGAAAGTATTCAGACCCATTGACTGTTTCCATATTTTGTTACATGCCTGAATTCTGAAATAGATATCTTTTTAAATTGGCGGTCTTC
This sequence comes from Oncorhynchus keta, assembly GCF_023373465.1. Lineage (NCBI taxonomy): Eukaryota > Metazoa > Chordata > Actinopteri > Salmoniformes > Salmonidae > Oncorhynchus > Oncorhynchus keta. Next base: position 52,846,629 of record NC_068439.1, on the reverse strand, counting down.
ACACAACACCCCATAATGACAAAGCGAAAACAGGTTTTTAGAAATGTTTGCAAATGTATTAAAAGTAAAAAACAGAAATACATTATTTACATAAGTATTCAGACCCTTCGCTATGAGACTCGAAATGGAGCTCAGGTGCATCCTGTTTCCATTGATTATCCTTGAGATGTTTCCACAACTTGATCGGAGTCCACCTGTGGTAAATTCAACTGATTGGACAAGATCTGAAATAGCACACGCCTGTCTATATAAGGTCTGACAGTTGACAGTGCATGTCAGAGCAAAAACCAAGCCAAGAGGTCGAAGGAATTGTTCGTAGTGCTCCGAGACAGGATTGTGTCGAGGCACAGATCTGGGGAAGGGTACCAAAAAATGTCTGCAGCATTGAAGGTCCCCAAGAACACAGTGGCCTCCATCATTCTTAAATGAATGAAGTTTGGAACCACCAACACTCTTCCTAGAGCTGGCTGCCTGGCCAAACTGAGCAATCAGGGGAGAAGGGCCTTGGTCAGGGAGGTGATCAAGAACCTGATGGTCAATCTGGCAGAGCTCTAGAGTTCCTCTGTGGAGATGGGAGAGCCTTCCTGAAGTACAACCATCTCTGGAGCACTCTATCAAACAAGCCTTTGTGGTAGAGGGGCCAGACGGAAGCCACTCCTCAGTAAAAGGCACATGACAGCCCACTTGGAGTTTGCCAAAAGCCACCTAAAGACTCACAGACCATGAGAAACAAGATTCTCTGATTGAACTCTTTGGCCTGAATGCCAAGCATCACGTCTGAAGAAACCTGGCACCATCCCTACGGTGAAGCATGGAGGTGGCAGTATCATGCTGTGGGGATGTTTGTCAGTGGCAGGGACTGGGAGACTAGTCAGGATTGAAGGAAAGATGAATTTAATTTAATTTAATTAATTTAGCAATTTTGAATACATTTTTTTCATACATTTGCAAAAATCTGTTTTTGATTTGTCATTATGGGGTATTGTGTGTAGATTGATGAGTTTGGGGGGGGGGGCTATTTAATCAATTTTAGAATAAGACTGTAACGTAACAAGATGTGGGAAAAGTCAAGGGGTCTGAATACTTTCAGGCACTGTATGTCACTACATCTGGGTGACTTTGGTTACCTTCCTAACAGGCATGGGGGGGAAAGGGGGGGACAGGAGAGATGGAATATGACAGCAGAGTTTAGGCTAGTAGCACAGTTGTCAGTGTAAAGTCACTGTACAGTTGTAGGCTACTGTAAACCTATCATCAGCGCTGGAACTCTGAACAACCAACTGCCAAAACGAACCCCCCCCCGAGCCTTAACAACAACGCACGCACACACACACACACACACACACACACACACACACACACACACACACACACACACACACACACACACACACACACACACACACACACACACACACACACACACACACACACACACACACACACACACACACATACACACCTCTCCCTCTCAGCTTTCTTCCCAGACACCGAAGACACAGGCATCAATCTCTCTAGCCGACGTCTAGTAAATAGCATCAAGTGGAGAGGCTTTTGTTTAAACATGCCCTGAGTGGAGGAGGACTCTAGGAAGATCTGGTGACAGGTCAGCTGTCAAGACAATTATATTTGCTCTCACCACCTTTCTTGGGTGGTTTCCAGGGTGGTTCTCTGTAGCTCGGCTGGTAAAGCATGGTGCTTGCAACACCAGGATACATACTGGTTTCGATTCCCTGGACCATCTGTACTCAAAATGTTTGCACGTCTGACTGCAAGTCGCTTTTGATAAAAGCGGCTGCTCAATAGCAGACATGATATTATTTAACATCAATTTGTCATTTGATCATTGACATGAAATGTGTAAGAATTCGGATGAGCTTGAAGAGATAACAGACTATAAACTGGTAAACAAAGCCACAAATTAACAACACAAAGGTTCGGTCCACAGCTCTTGAAGTACAAAACGACCCTGTTTTTGCCCCCCCGATCTATCCAACTATGGAAGATAGCTACAGTCTCTCTCTATATATTGTATTGTCTGAATGAACACGTACACTTCCTGTAAGTCTCTGGCTGGCCCGGGCTGGCTGAGGCTGAATCACCACAGCAAATCAAAGAAAGAGTTGGTGTTGCGCAACCATAATCAACCCCCCTCAAATCCAACACAGACCTCAGATATACTGACACATTTTGCAATCAACTTTTCACAGCCAGTGATTGCAATTGCAGGTTTGTTTTAGGTGCACGAACAATGACCTGGAACTGAAGAGCTTGATTGGTCCGTGATAGCTCAATGAGGGCTGAGTGAGTGAGTGAGTGAGTGAGTGAGTGAGTGAGTGAGTGAGTGAGTGAGTGAGTGAGTGAGTGAGCGAGCGAGCAAGCGAGTGAGTTGGGGAGGAAAAGTGTGGCTGATTTGGGGAGTGAAGAAGGATCTTTTACCTGCGGTGTCTGGCGTATTTGCCACTGACATGTCCACTTCCATCACATCCTGGAGTAGGGCAGCTACAGACACAGAAGGAGGAGACATAGGAGTCAACACACTGCGTGGCACGACAGGCATGTACACCCCCCCCCACGGACACAACACCCATTCCCTCACACACAGATAGGACTCAACATGTGTGTGCATGACATAACACACAACCCAGGGCAATGGACCAGAGCAGGTCTGTATTATTCATGTAGTGAGAAACACACAGCCAGCAGCCTTCAGGCCAGGCGATGACTCACTTCACTGCATATTTTATAGCAGCCCGTCCGCCTTGGGCTTCTTTAGGACAGCTGTGGCTGCCAAAGTTAAAGTGCCCCTCTGAAGGAACAGTGTGTTGACCGTCCTTTGGAACACCCACAGGAACTAGAAGTTTCCATTTGGCCCGTTCAGCCGCGGCCCACTCTCACCACCATCCCATCAGGTAGATTACATTACATCTGTGGTGTACACTGTCCATATTAGGAGTTTGCCTGACAGCTGACGACCTCCGAATACGGACGCCGCGGTGGCGGATGTCCGTCACGCATCAACCGCCGCGAAAAGAGCCGCCGACTGTGCTAGGTGGAACAGAGCAGCAGCTCTCTCTCCCCCCAAGGTGAGCAGACTCATAAATGAGTCTGTGAACGGCAGGAGTGTTCATCGACCGCTAAATTTGGCATTATTGACGTCTGCAGCCCTGGCCCTGAACATGGATCGATCGTCTGATGAAAAACCTATTTTGAGGGAAAGGTGTGGACGTGTGTTCATGCATTTGTCCGTGGATGTGTGCGCATGCTTGTGAGTGTATATGCGTGTGTGTGTGTGTGTGTGTGTGTGTGTGTGTGTGTGTGTGTGTGTGTGTGTGTGTGTGTGTGTGCGCTCTCTCCCTTCAGCCAGGGAACCGGCGGGAAGAGATTAGGGATTGGGAGGTCTACACTGACGAATGCCACTGGCCAGACACTGGCCAGACAGAAAACACTATTACGATTACAGAGTGTGTTATAATGCTTGTTTTACCCAATATAACATTGGTTTATTCTACAGTGGCAATGAGCATTTCGAGGCAAATAATCAATCATTTAGAATCTGTTCAGTGACGGCATAGAAGTAATTATTAACTGAACACTTGATCCTTGTCCAAATTTGACAGCCGAGGAAATGATTCGAGCAAGACCGTAAAGACACCGTCAGCAGTGCTGGGCCTCAAGTCAATGTGGCTATGATGTGAACATGGTGTCCATATTAGGATATGTAAGCGTTGACCACTCAGAGTGTCAGTAAAGCCTGGTCCCAGATCAGTTTGTGCTCTTGCCAGGAGGGCAGGAGGGCAGAAACAGACTGGCACTCAGGCTAAGTAAAGCACGCAGGAATGAAAGATGCACCGACCTGAATAACTCCTGTGCTGCCGTCTCCACCGGAACTAGAGAGAGAGATTGACAAATCAGATACAGTTAGATGTCCTGTCTAGCCTATAGACAACAAACATAACAATAGCAGTACAAAATGGCTAATTAGGACAAACAAAGACTACAGGATCCATCATGCATTTCTCCTAATTGGAATTGAGCCCTTTCAGTACAGTCGACAGCATATCAGATTCATTTTACACTGAGTATATATATATATATTTGACCTTTATTTAACTAGGCAAGTCAGTTAGGAACAAATTCTTATTTTCAATGACAGCCGAGGAACAGTGGGTCAACTGTCTGTTCAGGGGCAGAAAAACAGATTTGTACCTTGTCAACTCGGGGATTTGAACTTGCAACCTCTCGGTTACTAGTGCAACACTCTAACCACTGGGCTACCCTGCCGCCCAGACATACAACCCGGATATACAGTCACTTTCACTTGATGTCCCCAAATATGTGCCCAGGTGGCTGACAGAGAGGGAGGGGCAGTGGGGGCGTTGGGGGTGGGGTGGACAATAGCTAGCGCTCCAGGCCGTTTAGAGTGACAGACACACTGTACTGTTAGCGTAGCGTAGCGTACCTC
>NC_068439.1:52834664-52837164 GCF_023373465.1 Oncorhynchus keta | reverse complement strand
TAAGTCGACCCTATACTTTTTCGAACATTCTGTTAAAAATCGCGCAACATTTCAGCGCCCTGCTACTCAGGCCAGGAATATAGTATATGCATATGATTAGTATGTGTGGATAGAAAACACTCAGACGTTTATAAAACTGGTTAAATCACGGCTGTGACTATAACAGAACGTGCGTTTCATCGAAAAGTGCAGGAAAATCTGATCACTGAAAATGGAATTAAATATCCTTGCGCTACTTCCAGGAATTGTTCAAAGTGAACCGAATTAAATGAGGCCGAGGTTGCAGTGCCTACAGCTTCCACACGATGTCTAGAGTCTTGTCATTTGATTCAGCTTTGATTCTTGGTCAAACCGAATCAAGGGAACCGATTCCCTCCGGTCTCCGACCGGATGTTTTGGTCGAGCTCTCTCCAGACATTTTTTCGAGACGGACACCTATAGAATTTACATCGCCTCCTGATGAATTTTATCACTTATTATCGTGTACTAATACCTAAAGTTGCATTACAAAAGTATTTCAAAGTGTTTTGTGAAAGTTTATCGTCGACTTTTTGAATTTTAAAAAATGACGTTACGTTATGAAACGCAATTTTTTTCCGTTTATCACAGTCTTCATAGATCGATATCTAGGCTATATATGGACCGATTTAATCGGAAAAAAAGACCCAATAGTGATTATGGGACATCTAGGAGTGCCAACAAAGAAGATGGTCAAAGGTAATGAATGTTTTATATTTTATTGTGCGGTTTGTGTAGCGCCGAATATGCTAATTATTTTGTTTACGTCCCCTGCGGGTCTTTTGGGGTGTTACATGCTATCAGATAATAGCTTCTCATGCTTTTTCCAAAAAGCATTTTAAAATCTGACTTGTTGCCTGGATTCACAACGAGTGTAGCTTTAATTCAATACCCTGCATGTGTATTTTAATGAACGTTTGAGTTTTAACTAATACTATTAGCATTTAGCGTAGCGCATTTGCATTTCCAGAGCTCTAGATGGGACGCCTGTGTGCCAGGTAGGAGCAAGAGGTTAATTAGCATGCACCAGGACTGAGGTTCAAAATCTTCACATTCAGACAAGAACAGGAGGCTAGATCATGACATTTCTGCAATGACTGACAGAGTCATTTACAGATTCCTTCCCCCTCATGGATGGAAGAAACTCTGTGTTTGATCAAATATATGAGAATGTAGGCTACAGACTGTACCAAAACCAAAGATACACTGTACCAAATCAAGGCAATCGACCATCTGTAGCACAGTTGGTAGAGCATGGCGCTTGTAACGCCAGGATAGTGGGTTCGATTCCCGGGACCACCCATACGTAGAATGTATGCACACATGACTGTAAGTCGCTTTGGATAAAAGCGTCTGCTAAATGGCATATATTATTATATATTATATATATTATTATATTATATTATATTATATAATTGCGTGATACGGTCATGCACCACGAACGTACATGTAATGAATTACAGTGACATTGATAGGTGCTTGTTTTAGTAACACATTAAGCCTAATGGGCAGAGAGAGGCTGTTTTGCTGACTCATAGAGCCTGAAGCCAACGCTGGACTCAAAATCGAGGAGCTTCCATCCATCTCCTTCTATCTGCTTCTACCATTACTGCCTGTTTAGTCTGTTTAGTCCACTGTGAAATAATCCCAATGCTGTGTGTCTGAGGTGTGTGTGTGTGTGTGCACGTTTGTATGCGCGTGCGAGTCTGTTATGTTATAAATAATACCTCTCTCCCACACTATGACTCACGCTTTGAGTCGGCTTTGTGGAGGCTCCAAAGCGGTGTCTGGAAATAAACCCCGGAGCCGACTAATAATTATCTTTACGCTCCCGTCCGGCGGTGTGTGTGTGTGTGTGTGTGTGTGTGTGTGTGTGTGTGTGTGTGTGTGTGTGTGTGTGTGTGTGTGTGTGTGTGTGTGTGTGTGTGTGTGTGTGCGCGTGTGTGTGTGTGTGTGTGTGTGTGTGTGTGTGTGTGTGTGTGTGTGTGTGTGTGTGTGTGTGTGTGTGTGTGTGTGTGTGTGTGTGTGTGTGACTATTTCTAAATCTCATTGACCGCAATGAGATAATCGGATTGATAGATTTCTCGGCAAAGTCTCAGGGGCAGTAGGCTCGTCTTTGATCTGATTGAAGAGAGGAACATGTTACACGGGCCAAGTATAAAGAGAGAGGTAGAGACAAAAGCAACCCACATAAAGGTCATTGACCAGAGATGACGCTAGATGACTCTAGATGGCCATTGTGACCATGGAGTAAGAACCATGTGTCTTATTGAAGTACGATTATGATGTCATTTGGTTGTGGGCGCAGTTTCCGTTGAATTCCGTGAATGGTTCTACTGAAATAACTAGAATACAATCACACAGCACAGCGCCTCGTCCACCGCGACCACTACTTAGTACTCTGGCTGTTGCATCCAAAGGAGGGAGGTTATCTCATTTGGGGGGTCTCTAATGTGTTTAAATAGCCTCTGAAGGAATGGCA